>NC_057800.1:414398188-414407962 GCF_018294505.1 Triticum aestivum
AGGCCGCCGCCTCGCTCCAGTCGCCGCCGCCCACCCGTGCCACCGCCGCCTCAGATCCGGGCCGGCGCCCCTCCGCCGCCTCTCTCTCCTACTCCGGTGCTCCGGCAAGTCCCCGGAGCAGTCCGGCGACCCCTCCAACTCCGGCCGGCCGTCCTCGGTTCGCGTGCCGTGAACAGTAAACCCTAGATCTCGAAGGTTGTTTTTCTTATAAGTCCCGAAATCCCAAATCCAAGTGCCCATGTTCATAGCCCTGTAACTTTGCATCCGTAGCTCCGATTCATGCATATAGCATATCAAAATGTTCACCTCAGAGAGTACATCATTTCATTCCATTGCATCATTTGCGTTTGAGTTTATCTTGATGCCCGAAATGCTGTTAGAAGAGGGCTACTTGAGTTAATCGTCAGATCTGCTACTCCATTTAGCTATTTGTCATTTTTGCCATGATTATTATGTGCATGTTATGCCCTGATGCTCTACATATGTTTTGTTAAGGGTTTTGTCATCTTTCTAGAGGTGCAACCCATGTATTTTTGTGATGTGTGTGGTGACTAGCACAAGCTTGCAAAGTGGTGCACTTGGTAATTCTGTTTTCAGGGACTTAGCAATTCCACTAAGTCCTTGAGCTATTTATCTCATATGCTCATATGTTCTTGTTGTTTCCTAGTGATCCGTGCCTCTTTTGAGTATGATCAGTAAGAATGTTTTGTTAATCTTGTAGTGCTCTATCCATCCATGTCTTTGTTTGAAATTATGGAGCACCCTAGCTTGAGTCAATCAAGCTCTACTTTTGCTACTTTGTGAATCTGGGCAGATTGTCAACTTGTTTGCAATTTTGCCGATGATGTTGTAGTTGATCCGTGCATGCTATGCTATTGTTCTTACCTTGTATAGCTTGCATTTTCTGTATTCTTGATGGATGTATGCTTAGCTTATCATTACTTGCTCTGTAGTGAGTGCATCGAGCTCGTAAACATGTCTACTTGAGATATTTTTCAGCATGAGCCAGTTTTCACTAAGTGTGTGATCTGATTATGTTTTTGCTATGTTCACATGCTTGCAATTGTATTTTTTGATCCCTTTTGGCTCAAGGTCACTAAGGGACTTTTGTTAAGATCTTTGAGTATCTCCATGCCATGCTTTACTTTGCCATGTCCAGGTCCTGTAGCATGTAGTTTTGTTGCTCCGAAGTGGGCTACCTGATCTGTAATTCTAGATAAGTGTTAATTTCACTAAGTATGAGATCTGTTTGCCATATGCATTTTTTCCATGCTTGTTTGAACCTGTTAATGGATGAATTGGCTGTAGCGTAGTGCTAGACTTTTGTTAAGCATCTTGTATGCATCCCTGCCATGTATTTTGTTGTCATGTTTGAGTGTTGTAGCATGTTCATCTCATTGCATTTAGAAGGCTACTTGCTGTAAATCGCAGACCGGTGTCATATTTGAATCGCTTGCCATTTCCAAACCGTAACTCCGATTCCGATGTTCTTTATATCGTTTTCAAGCGATTTCATCTCATCTTTTCAGTGACACACTTGGATTTCCAAGTTGAGGCCAGGTTCTTGCATTTCCTTTCATATCTTGCATTTTGCATCCCGCATCGCATCCCGCATAGCATATCATCTTTGCATCATATTGGTTGATCCTTGCACGTGGTTGATTGTATCCTTGTTGCTTGTTTGTCTTGTTTGGGTAGAGCCGGGAGATGAGTTCGCTAACGAGGAGCCCGTTGAGTTTGCTTTCGAGGATCCAGTCAACTCTGATAACTTTGCAGGCAAGATGATCATACCCTCGAAATCACTACTATCTTTGCTTTGCTAGTTTGCTCGCTCTTTTGCTATGCCAATGCTACGATGCCTACCACTTGCTTTCAAGCCTCCCAAATTGCCATTTCAAACCTCTATCCCACCATGTCCTAGAAAACCGTTGATTGGCTATGTTACCGCTTTGCTCAGCCCCTCTTATAGTGTTGCTAGTTGCAGGTGAAGATTGGAGGCCGTTCCTTGTTGGAACATTTATTTACTTGTTGGGATATCATTATATTGCCATGTTATCTTAATGCATCTATATACTTGGTAAAGGGTGGAAGGCTCGGCCTCTCACCTAGTGTTTTGTTCCACTCTTGCCGCCCTAGTTTCCGTCATATCGGTGTTATGTTCCTGGATTTTGCGTTCCTTACGCGATTGGGTTATAATGGGAACCCCTTCACAGTCCGCCTTGAATAAAACTCCTCCAGAAATGCCCAACCTTGGTTTTACCATTTGCCACCTAGCCTTTTTCCCTTGGGTTTCACGGACTCAAGGGTCATCTTATTTTAAACCCCATGGGCCAGTGCTCCCCTGAGTGTTGGTCCAACCTAGAGCACCGTGCGGGGCCGTCCCTTGGCAACTTGGGTTATGTTGGTTCCCGTACGCTTAGCTTATCCGGTGTGCCCTTAGAACGAGATATGTGCAGCTCCTATCGGGATTTGTCGGCACAGCGGGTGGTGTTGCTGGACTTGTTTTACCATTGTTGGAGTTGTCATGAAGAACCGAGATACCGAGTCTGATCGGAACGTCTTGGGAGGAGGTCTATTCCTTCGTTGACTGTGAGAGCTTGTCATGGGCTAAGTTGGGACTCCCCTGCAGGGATTGAACTTTCGAAAGCCGTGCCTGCGGTTATGGGCAGATGGGAATTTGTTAATGTACGGTTGTAGATAACTTGAACCTCAAATTAATTAAAATGAATCAACTGAGTGTGTTACCGTGATGGCCTCTTCTCGGCGGAGTCCGGGAGGTGGACACGGTGTTGGAGCAATGTTTGCGCAGGTTGTTTCTCTAGTTTCTCGCTCGCGCTTTGCCTCCTCTTCTCGGTCTCTTTTGCGAATAAGTTAGCCACCATATTTGCTAGTCGCTTGCTGCAGCTCCACATATATTTACCTTGCCATACCTATAAGCTTAAATAGTCTTGATCGCGGGGGTGCGAGATTGCTGAGTCCCTGTGGCTCACAGATTACTATTACACCAGATGCAGGGCCTGATGATTCTACTCGAGGAGACGCGCTTGAGCTCAAGTGGGAGTTCGACAAGGACTCTCAACGTTACTATGTTTCCTTTCCTGATGATCAGTAGTGGTGCCCAGTTGGGGGTGAACGGGACCGTTGTCGCATGTTGGGTTCTCTTTTATTTTGGCGCCGTAGTCGGGCCATGAATGTTTGGTTGATGTAATGTTATTTATGTACTTGATTGACGTGGAGAGTGTAAGCCAACTATGTTATCTCCCCTTTGTTATTTATATTACATGGGATGTTGTGAAGATTGCCTAACTTGCGACATATGCCTTCAATGCGATTATGCCTCTAAGTCATGCCTTGACACGTGGGAGATATAGTCACATCGAGGGTGTTACAGCACTGAAGACACAACCATGCTTCATGAACGGAAGGCCTTCCATGTCATGCATGGAAGGTGGCATCTGCTTCACAATGGGGTAGCTGTCCCCGATGAAAAGCGAGTACTCTCCAAGAGTGTTCCTTGGCACCCACGTAGAATCACGAGGGTCGAACTCGGTGTCGTTCATCTGTTACACGCGCCATCCTAGATCTGGACACATGGTGACGTACATAGTCAAGGTCCATGCATAATAATGTTGTGCTCAAATGTGGCGGTCAGTAATACTGTGCAGCAAATAGTACTAGTCCGGTATAGAGTAAGAAAAATAACCGGCTTATTATATATAGCCACTCTTGGCTACATGGATGAGATAGTAAGACATGGAAAAACAAAAATGGTGGCAGCTAGTGGGTTCAAGCCTTCAAGGGCCTAGCTAGCTATACGCGTCCTCCAAGGTAAAAAGTACTCCTACTAGTACTACAAAGTATACTACTAGTACAACAATGAAACATAAGGCGAGAGGGTTAAAAAATGGAATACCTGGGTAGATGGTGATGGTCTGATCATGGTAGATTATGTGACCATGTTGCACATCAATGGTACCATGGGTAACGACTGCTAAGATAGTTGATCCCAATACGCCAAAGTCAGCTACAAGGTTCCAGGTTAGACTGAATCGCGGATGCAAATGCACATCCAGGATCGGCGATCTTATTTTGATCGGGGGATGACTGGTCCCTGCAAAATAATGGAGTACCGTTAGGGATGCAAATGATGGTTTGTGCATTCCGTTTGTAATCTCCTGTACCATAGGATGTCAACTAGATGAAACAAGTCCCTTGTCTTGTCATCGCGAAGATGCGGTGTAGGGGTACAAATCTGCCGCCGCCAACATGCGCCAGCCTCTGCCGTTACTGCCTCCTGCATTGATGGCAGTCCTTATGTCGAAAACCGCGATGAGATAGTAATCGTCGTAGCCACGTCGCTTTGTCGGCGGGTCCGCAATTGCTATCTTATTCAATCTCATGTAGGCATCATCATACGTATTCTTGCCCAGCCAGTCCGGAAGGCCGATCCTAATGGTGGAGAAGGGGTCTACCGGAACGGCCGCACTGCTGTGGATGTTGTGCAAAACGATGGTGGTATCCGGCCGGAGGTATGCAAGCCAATCTTCGTTGGCACCGACCCAGACCTATATGTAAGACGGTGGGCATCAGAGAAATTATGGGATGGAAATGGAATAACTAAGTACTACATGATCAAACTCCATTACTGACCTGCTCATCGGACAAAATTCGACTACCTCTCAGCATCGGCAACTCTAGCAGAGTCAACGTGCAACCATGGCCAGGGAGCGGTGGACTGTTCGAAGGATTGTCCCATAGAAGAACCTTCTCCTCGAGGATGCATGGAAGACCAACAAGCATGGCATGTTTAAGCAGTGTCTTGAAAAAGTTGGTGCAGGAAGCACCGAGTCTTGCGGCGGTGAGGACGTCGGAGCGGCGTGCGATTTCTCCCATAGGATCGTCGTCCAAGGTCTCCCAGCCCCGACGAGGAGGAGAACCGCCTAGCGAATCCATGGGAGCAGCGACGAACTGCCTTCTCTTCGGGGGAGGGGAACTGGCGAGGAGGAGATAAGAGCGTAGTAACCACAGGGCCTTGCCCCTTCCAACTGTAGATCGTTCCTCAGCGAAGGGGTGAGGCTATTATTTACTACTAGTACTCCCTCCGATTCTTTTTACTCTGCACATAAGAGCAGACCCGGATACCAAGGCAGGGGATCGCTGCATGCTTTCTGGATGGAAATACCCCTGGCGCATGGATGGGAGGAGTTAACAGCTATAAATGCCCCATGCAGCCCATTGGTTGTCCGCCCGCGTTCTCCTCTCTCTGCATGCTGCATGGATGTCTCCCTCTCTCTCACATGACTGCATGCGGTGGCGCTGGCCTATGAGAAGCTCGTGTGGAGATAGCAATCTTCTCTCAAGAAGAGATTTTTTTGAAGGAAAGGGATTATGGAACGTTATGGGATTGCATTATACTGTAAATAATAGCACTATTAAGAAATTTTTGGCACTAGGTAGTAGTTTTTGGCGTGGATTAAGAAATCTTGGGTATGTTTTTGCCATTTTTTGTACACGCCAACTAGTGTCAAAAAACGTCTTTCATTATGTGACGGAGGAGTACGTACTCGTACTGTAGCAGTACTAGTACTACTTTTCTCAACTAGTAGTGCGATGTATTGTACTTCTAGTCTAGTCTAGTATAGTGCACCAGTTTTGAACTCTTGAATCTCAGGGCCAAGGAGCTACAGTTGGAAGTGGAGGGTACTACTGTTCTCTAGAACCATCGTTGTACTATTAATGCAGGGGAAGTACACCTGCGTAGTGGCCTAGTGGGTACTCTCGGTGCTCTATTCAGCTGCTCCTCTCACGTAGCTGGCCTACTCAGCTGCTCCTCTCACACACACACTAGCAGCCTTTTTATCAGCGACGGTTACTGCGGGGGCAGAACATTTGAGTTATTTGATACAACGAGACTAGGCTTTTTGCTTCCATTTGTGGAGGTGTAATGGATCTCGTCGAACTTTGTTAGTAGTTCCTTCTTTATGAATGAGATGAAGCAAAGCTTTTGCCTCCGTTTCAAAAAAACACGCAAGAGGAATTTCTTTTATAGTAGAGCCGATAATGGAGTGAAGTCCATGCATGCAACGCCACAAGCTACAGAGTAGTAGTAGAGCACTTTACGTACAGAGCCATATTGCACAGTTCCCAATGCCCCGCCAGGCTTTTCTGGCTCATCGGGCTTAATTGGGGGCGCTAGTTTAAATATGCTACTAGCTGGAAGCTGCAAGCGAGGTGCGGCTAGGGCGAGCCCGCGAGCCACGGGATGCTGGGAAGGAAAACCCGTTCACGTGGCTATGCTGTCCAGTGCACCCAGATTGTGGGGCCACACGTCTGTTTGACTTCAAAACTCAAACTACCCGTGTAAAATATTGGCTCGCAGCGAAGTGTAGTAGTACTATTTAAAAAAAGGCCGCCGTGCATTCGGCCGAGATCGAACCCACAAAACGAGGTATACACTCCCGCGACCACTAGTAGTACTCGCTGGAGTACAACGCAACCTAGAATCGCCTTTTGTTGCTAGTAGTACGTACATTGTTCCTTACAAGAAACCCCTAAGAGCATGGTTAATAGTATAGCCAGCTGGTGGCTATAAGCCAGTGCCATGTCATCTACAGCCCATCTTATAGCCAACATGTAGTAGTAGTTTATTTCATATAGCCCACTGACTCAGCTCTATTGTACTTGCTCTAATAATGCAAGAAACCACTAAAATGCCAAGAAACTACTACCACTTGCATACGTGGCAGACTTAAGATAAGACTACCTTATCAACCATTGTACATGCTCTTACCAACAAAAATCCTCGAGTGACCTCCTACCTCCGGCCCGTCCACCTAGTCATCCTCGGCCATGGGACGCAGCTACCGCCGCCGGCAGAAGGCAAGATCAAAACCGCCAGCAGTGTGGAGCCCATGTTGCGGCAGCCCGGATGCCAGCTCCGTCCGGCGCTCGAGGCCGCTAGCTAGCCAAGATAGCTTCATCCAGCTGCTTGTCTGCAAGGTTTGCTAGCTAGATTGGCAAGGCAGCGCGGCGGCTTGCTCGTGCGCGCCGCGCTAAGGCTAGCCATCTGGCTCGAGCGAAGACCAGCGCGGCGGCTTGCTCGCTCGTGAGTCACGCTCGGGCCAGCCTGCCAACCTGTGCTGAGGCCAGCGCGGCGGCCAACTCGCTCATCACCGGTGCCACCGACGAACACGCATCAGTACTGTTTGAAGTAATGTTTAGGAAAAATAATGATTTGAGGGGGGATAACAGGATAGAAGGTCAGATGTGGGTCCCTCGTGTCAACGGTCAAACAAAATGTGTTGGTTTAAGCTGCCTCGTCAGCACGAACATGTGGGCCAACCCTGTCATAAATGGGTTTAAACGAACCTAATCGGTAGGAGTACTAGGTAGTTTTTGGCATGGATTAAGAAATTTTGGGTATGTTTTTGCTATTTTTTTGTACAATAGATTCCTCCTAGGGCTGGTTGAAAGTGGTATTTTTTGTTAAATACTCTACATATTGTAAGTAGGAGTGAAAGTTAAGCTTTGGAAGCCAATAAGCAAGGCTTGTTACATAGTGCATATGTGTACATGATTGAAAGTAAATATCAACCATGAGTGACTAATATCTTGATGGAAAACTCGAAACTATGGAATACTAGGAAAAGAAATGCAGGGTTGGAAATACTAGCAATGTTCATGTCCGTTGCAACGAATCATAATTAGAATAATACTTATTCACAAACTTGGTACAAAACACTCTAATTTTGATATACATATGTCACTAGAGATATATTATGTTTCAATTAGAATATATTCCTTGGGCTGTTTTGGTGAGGTCAGGGAGGGATGTGGTTGGTTTTAAGATACTAATTATGGGTTTTTCTGCAAATTGGTAGACAAGTGGGATGTTGGTGAGAAAAGGCAACAACTTACCTCACAATCGTTAGATGTAGATCTAATGGTCAGAAACGACGGATGGCACACACACCAGCATCACCAACTTAGTCTTGTGTAGGAGTACTAGCAAGATCCGTGCATTGCACGGAACATCAAGATGCATTTTTTTATAAAACACTTGTTGTGATTGACCCTTGCGGGAGTAATCCCATGTGTAAAAACTAATGATATCTCGAGAAATATGAGATAAGGTGAAGAGGAGTGGGGTGTGGTGGTGGTTGGTGGTCGAACTGAGCGGAGGCATGGGGATTGACGATGCTGGCAGCGGCCACCAGGCCAGTTTGTTCTAGAGGCTTCCTTTCTTAATTGCTCAACAATGAGGTTTGTTGGAGATAACGATGACCGAGGAAAGGCCTTGTCTGCAAATGTGGAGAGGGGTGCGGGTATCTTTTAGTTTAATTTCCATCCATCAGATATAGATCGGACGGTCTATATTGCAAGATGGCACACGTACCATCATCACCAACTCGGTTTTTTATAAGAGAAGAAATATAAGTATGGAGATACAAACGTATTATCGATACTTGCTTCCGTAAACTAGCATCTACATTCTATTCAACACCTCAGCATGTGGGGCCTTAGCACAATGACTTCTCGACTGTGTAAAACGAAGATTTTCCCGTCGCCGACAAGGAGGGGGTGACGGCGGCGCGCTTTTTGGCTTGCTCTAGTCCTAGTAGTCATACTAGGTGGTCTAAGCACGTGTAGATTTATTCTTTTTCACGTCTCGTGTTCACCGTACTGCCACGACTGTTCATGAATAGACGGTAAGTTATTCACGGGGAAACCCTTGTTGAGCGTGTTTGCGAGAGAGAGAGAGAGAGAAAGAGAGAGAGAGCGTGTGTGATATGTTAGAGACTGAGGCAATGATAACAAATTATTTGTGTCTATGTGTGTGGAGGATAGAGAGAGACATGTACATGGGGCTTTGTGTTGTGTAACGTGGAGACACATATACATAACTAGATAGTGACTGTGTGAGATACACATGCAGACATGAGGAGAGATGAGGATCTAGGTAAATGGGTGTTTGTGTGTGTCTGTGTGTTTGTGCACACGTTTCTGTGTGAGAGGGAGAGAGTGTATGTGGAGTAGAGAGACCACTGATGATGTAAACCTAGTATAAGGGAAGGGGGAATGGTGTGACATGTGTAGTAGCGAGATAGCACGGGTGCGGGCGGGGAGCAGACTATTTGGAAGAGACATCGAGTGTGTGTGTGGGAGAGGGGTGTGAGAGCGAGAGAAAGAGAGAGCTAGCGACGGAGAGAGAGAGAGAGAGAGAGAGAGAGAGGAAGAGAGGGGGCGAGAGGGGTCGTTTGTGTCCATAAATGGCGTATAGATAGGGAGACAATGTTGATGTTGTCCGAAATTGGCCTATGAACGGAGACGCAAGGGAAGCGAGTCATTGTGTGTGTGTGATAGGGACTTCATGAGAGAGCTAGAATAGATGGTGTAGAGAACAATGTGCGAAATCGAGAACGATTATACATTAGGGAGCTATGAAAAGAGTCACGACATATATGTATACAGGGAAGGAGCTGGGGCGGGTCCGCATGTGGGAGAGATAGAAAGAGGAGAGTGGTGCACAAGGAGACAAAGTGTGCTTGTTTGCAGTGGGGGTGGTGTGTAAGGTGAGTGCGCGAGAACCACATAACTAGGGAGATAGACGTTTGGGGGCGATGTTTTGTGTGTATGGGAAATATACACTCTACATAGTGTGTGTGTGTGCGCGCTTGGGTAAGAGAGATAGCGGGAGACCTAGGGAGTGAGGGAAGAGATGTGTGCATGCCCGAGAGACAAAGTGATAGAGACCTATGTTGGGGTCCGGACTTT
>NC_057800.1:414408150-414424439 GCF_018294505.1 Triticum aestivum
GGGGGGGGTTGACTTCAGATAAAGAGTGAGGTGTCTATATTTGAGGGACTTTAGCGTAATTGAGATATTGTGCACTCATGGTTGATCAATTTGTTTCACATTTTGTACTATGAGATAACGATACTTTTGAACATGCGTGATATACCTTGATGTATCAGAATTACAAGCCTAAGATTGGAATTTTGGAATTCGACTCCATCATTAGCTTTTGTAATTCATTTAAACGAAGGTACATTTTTTAAGCCGGGATTTTGTGATTTCAAATTCATATATCAAACCTAGAGATATACACATACGGGCATGTTCAAACTTTATAATCATCCACTTTATTCATACACATACACATTTTTGCTTTTGTCATCATATTTAGGATAAACACATTTGGAATTTCATTTGAATTGGACCGTATGATGGTATTTGCTTGTAGTAGCTCAATGATCCATATTTGAATTGAATAGACAATCTAAGTTTCGAGTTGGAGACATTGATTTTCAAAACTTGCACATTTTTTGCATGCAAAACAAATAAATTGTCGGCCATGATATCATAGTCAGCCGTACGAGAGCAGAATACTTATAATTTTAGGCGCCAAAAGATTTCAAACTTCCCGCTCACATCGAAATATCACGCGCCCGAAAGTTTAGCCCTGCGATATTCCTGTTTTACCCCTGCCACATGAACGGAAAAGGGCTGCTTTGTTAACTCCATTGTTTTCCCCTCTTTGCCCCCAACATTCTTCCCCAGAGCCCCTCCCCGACCCCCCCAACCACGGCAAGCCGCCGAATCTAGTCCTCCGCCGCAGCGGTGGACCTCACACCCCGCCGAATCTACCTTCCGCACCTTGGAACCCCCAACTGCCAACTCACCACTTCACCGGAGCCGCTTCAGCGACTGGCTTGTCCACTGCTCCAGATCTCCTTGATCGCCATCATGGTCCACCGCACCGGATCTGCTTAACCGGCGCCCTCGTCCAACACAGCGTAGGCCCTTCACTGACTCCCTCGTCCGCCCCTTCGCTGGCCCTTCATACAAGCCCTTGTCCACCGCAACAGATCTGCCTCGCCGAAAGCATTGTACAACATGCCCGCCGAAGCCTTCGTCCACTGCACTGGACCCGCTCCATGGACGCCATATTCAACTCCACCTGCCATGCTTTACCGACGCCGCAGCCTCATCAGGTTATTTCGATTTGTACTCCTTCGGTTTTTCTCTTTATTGTGCAACTGTTCACTTACCACGGATGAGCTTTCTTGTATGTCGACAGGCGCCGCAACCGTAGCACCGGAGCCACTTCAGCGACCGTGACAGCCGGCCCAAACTCAACCGCAACACGAGCACCATCGACGATCCTTAGCTATCAAGTATGACAATGATACCCATACGCCACCGAGAATCAGGTACTATTATCCAACGGCCGGCGCCTACGTTCACTTTCCTAGAATAAGCACCGCACCTTTGAATTTCTTCAGGGCATCATTCAGTTTTTCATGAGACGCGTTATTCTGCTTGCACCTGTAGGGCCATACTTCTGGCAGTGAACATGTTACATGTGCTAAATTACATACTAGTGCACATATAGTTAATATGCTTTAGTTTTGTTCTGATGCCACCTGTTGGTTCTATCAGACTACTTAATGTTCTCTATGCTTAATTACACATCAGCAAACTAGCATGTGGTTCTGCTACTTTTTGTTTGTTTTACCCCGCATTTTCTGATGCTAGCTATTACATCACTGCTCCGAGCCTTTGTTCATTACTTGTTTGTGTGTTCTTGATATTCCCAAGTTGCATGACTAATTTGATGCTTCTATTAATTATGGAGCTGCCAACCCCATCAAGCAAAATATTTGTTCTTTTGGGGCTGGCACCTCGAACAAGCATAAAAATAGAGGGAAGCAGATATACTCCCTCCGATTCTATTTACTCTGTGCATAACTCTTGACCCGCATACCAAGGAGGGCACTGGTTTAATTTTTCTGGATTAATTTGCCAATTAATTAGGGCAGAGGCGGATGGGGCGGGGCACAAAAGGAAACCAGCGCTAGGAATCGGCAACGCGCAGACTAATACGAGAAAACTGAGAAAAAGTTATACGCAAAGTAAAAAGAATCGGAGGGAGTACACACACCCTTCTTTCATTAGTTTAGATGAACCATTGATGATCAATTCGGACCAGTGCATGCGACTAAAATTAATTTTACCTAAATAGATGGTGCAGAATAAACTACAACAACTATATTTGCAACCACGGGATGCTGACGATATCTTCAAAGAACATTGCAACAGCAGCTAGGCTTCACAGCAACATATGGTAAACCAGTGTATTTTAGTACATGTAAAATGTAATGCGAGTGGGTTGCTTTCTTGGCTTGTGCCCTCAACGTGTAATCCTACCGAATTACAAATAGTTCAGTTGTCTGCTTTGCTGTATTGCTTGATTCGAATGCTTATTTGTTGTTACGCTATACCTGAGTTGGCCAATATGTCAGTAGTGCCTGTTGTACTATCGTAAAGAAATGCATGCCTATTTCATTTGAGTCCTTAACTTTTCCTCTCAACTTCATCACAAGACTGTCTTCATAGTTTATATGAGGCCACACTGTTAAGTGCTTTCTCAGATTATTTCAACTGCTTAGATGCCTTGGCAACTTAAATATAGCAGTTGTACACTCCCTTTCAACTAGGGATGTCAACTGGGTCTGGTTTAATCCCGATTAAAGTCCACTAGTGGTATGATAGTTCAAAAGAGTTTTTGTTTTTTGAGGAAAATGAACTAGGGAGGTAGCAAAAACTAACTAGATGGGATTGGCGGATTTCGTTTATTTGCCACTTACATCCCTAGTTTTATCTTACCGTTTTAATTTCTTTTCGGCTGATGCTGCTTCAAACCATTTAAATATAGTTTGCCATGCTCAGCAATAATTTGTCTGTCGTTTACCATGTAAGCTTACTACCTGGATCATATGATAACTATCTCTTACTGATGTCTAGCGGAAACCTTTCAGGATGCCGTTCACACTAGGACACAATGTACAACCCTAGAATCTATTTATGGAAGCAGTGCGCCATCCATGTTACCAGATGGTAGCAGTTCAGAGGCAACACCGCCGGAGAGCAGTCTGAGCACAGATATTATAGTGCTTGAGGCTCTACTAGAGGCAGAAAGAGATGGTGTGGCTGCCATGAATGAGGTAATATTTATCTTGAGGCTGGAAATTACGGAATTAGCGGCACGCATTATGCAAGCAACCCAAGAATTGGAGGAAGTAAGAATGTTGCATTTGAAGACGGAGGAGGTCCTGTTGTTTCTGCTATCTGAAGCCCAAGATAATCCCGGTTCTTCTTTAGATACCAGTTGAAATTTTCATTAGATTATTGTACTTGCATGTTGTGTCATGTCTCTGAAAGGATTATGTTGCAAGACCCCCTATGTTGTCCATGTGTTGTAATGATCCGAATTTTTTAGGCGAGGTAATCCTCAGAACTTGTATGATTGACATAAGGTGAACTGTTTGTCATGTGAGCATATTGTATTGGATGAAATAACTATTTGACTCAGAGTGTATCCAACCTACTGAATTCGAAGATCACGGCATTTCTAAATCATAATCATATATAAAGGTGGAATAAATCTTTGTTGTGGTTTTGAAGAAATAAATAACAAAACGTATAATTATCTGTGGATATTCGTAATCGAATACAAATTGGGTTTGAATTTAGTTTGCCAGGTCCCAGGGCAAACGTGAATGCTAATTCTCCCAAGTTTTGAACGGAGCAGCTAAGAACCCACTATAATTTGTGGGCTGCTCGAAGCAAGTGTTTGCGAGATGGAAATTACTGTATAACCCTGACACTTGACATCCTTAAAGACAGGATTTACACTGTTGTCGATAGGGGTAGACTAGTAACTTCAATCAGACATGACACGACGGCCTCTGAGCCCATTCAGACACGGTGGGCGCCAAATGTGGGCGGCAAAACACATTTGATTCAAGCTCGTCCGAAAGACATGTGTCTCTTCCTCCATTTCCCAATTCATACACGATGGGCGGTAAAACAAACTCTCCTCGTCTGAAATCGATGTAGGCTTATATTTTAAATAGGGGCAGATGTGTAACTTCCATCAAACGTGACACAACCGCCCTACCTGTCAGCCCCGTTCATACACCGTGGGCGCCAACCGTGGGCGGCAAAACACCCTCTCCTCGCCCGAAATCGATGTAGGCTAATATTTTAAATAGGGGCAGATGTGTAACTTCCATCAGACGTGACACAACCGCCCTACCTGTCAGCCCCGTTCATACACCATGGGTGCCAACCGTGGGTGGCAAAACACCCTCTCCTCGCCCGAAATAGTTACCGGCAAACATTTGGGAGATGCGAGATTACCGTCCTATCCCCAACCGACATGATGTCCGAAATTTTAAACGGGGGATAAGTTCGTAACTTTCCCCCATTTCAGAGAAGTGCATCCAAAAGTTTGAGATCCCCCCCCCACCATTTCCCCATTCATACACCTTTGGCGGCACGACAACCTCCGCACTGCGGCCAGCCTCCTCCGTCCGCCACCCCATCCTCCACCTTGCCGGAGCCGCTACCCCTACCCCGTCGTCCACTACAAGAGATGGACGTCTCTCATCCACAGCGATGGACCAGCATCCTTTCATCGCCTCCTCTCGCTTCATCGGCGCCGTCGTCCACCTTGTCGTTGCCGCTCCTACGACCGCCTCGTCCACGGCAACAGGATATATCCCCCGACCCGGTCGTCTGCCGTCTAAAGTCTTCTTCCCCGCCACCGACAACCACAGCACCCTCAACGTATCAGCATAGGCCTACACGGCGTCGCAAGAGAGGTGGTACTCTTCCATATGTGCTTAAGTTATTGGTCTCACCCATAAAATAGATCATAATTTGTTTACTGTACTTTTCTTGTCCGTACCAAATCGTAGTGGCTAGTTGAAAGCAAACATTGGTTGCGAAGTAGCTTTGTCCGGTTTGCACCTTCAGATCCGCCATGGCACGGGCACTATACTCGTAAAGCTTATGGTTTCCCTCCTTTATATTCACTACCATCATCGTAGGTGCTTCATGTCATGCTAGCACTGCTCCTCAAGACCTCAACCCAAAGCTTACGTGTTGAAATACGAATCTGATATGATGCTCATATCACTAAAATAGAGAACATTTAATTGGTCACCTAATGTTCCTATATTCGTTTCGAAAAGCATGTGCGCCACCCACTAGTCCAGCTAGTTCCACTTTCCTGATTTTTCTCTTGATGCTTAGGGTTTTCCCCTTTTATCTACTCTACTATGATCTGCGTAGGTGCTTTCTGTCGTACTAGCATTACTCCACCCTTCAAGCTAAACAACACAACACTCAGAATTCGAAAGCTTAGTTGTTCAAATATGATTTGTGATATGATACTTATATTAGTTAACCGACACATTTAATTGGTTAGCTAAAGGTCCCACTTGAGTTTCCAAATGCATGTTGCGACATATAGAGAGACAGCATAATTGCATTTATTTGTCACTTGTTGACCGTACTTTCTTGTCCATACCAAATCTTAGTTGTTATTTCAAAGCAAACATCGGTTGCTAACTACCCTTTGCGCGGTTTGCAGCTTCAGATCTGCCATCCCACTACCACGGTCAACACTGTACTCATCATGCTTATGTTTTCCCCATTTTATGATGACCACAATCAGCCTACATGGTTCGTGTCGTAATAGCACTGCTCCACCCATCGAGATAAACAAGCTTAGTTGTACAAATTCATATCTGATATTATTGCTGATATTAGTAAAACTGAGAGATGTTTAATTGGTTAGCTAAATGTTCCTACTTTAGTTTCGAAATGCATGTGAGCCACATATGGAGAGACCAGAAAGAATAGTATTTCTCTGTGCACTCTGGTTCATCATGGGTGGCCAACCGACATTGTATTAAAAGACTTGTAATATCTTCAATCTGCTTGCTCTTCTGCTCTTCTTTAAGATGATACTCTTCTCTTGCGGTCGACTGGTCAGGTTGAGTTGTTCTCCCTTAGTATATTTTGAATCTGTCAGGTCAGGTTGACTTGTTCTTCTTTATTATATGTTGAATCTATCATCTGTGAAGTGTCATCACTTCTGGAGCTCTCATATTTTGAGTAGTAGGCCACATTATATTAATGCACACAACAAATTACAGCATGCATGTCATCTTTTAAAAGAATCGCGGAGATAGCACAAAGGGGCTTACAGGGAGGCAGTATTGGATTAGAATCACTTCTGCATTACAAAGAAAATCTCACTTGTTTTTATGTTTTCATGCATGTCAGATATTGAACATTATCAAAATGAATATGAGAATGGGCGCACGAGAGGAATATTGTGGAATGATCCACTGCCTAACAAACTTGGCATGGTGGAGGATGGCCTATCTTATTCACCCATCAAGGTGCTTGCTCTAACTTTGCAAAGTTGTATTGGTCACACATATTTTGCTTCTGACCTCTTGCATTACTTCTACTTTGTTACACCATCTGCTTAGTTTAAGCATCATATATGAGTATATGCCATACCTATCCATTTTCTGTACATATTCCATGTATCGTCACACTATGTTTTTCCAGTCAAATGTTGTTCTTTCGTAATAGGTGTCCAAAAGGAAGAGGGTGAGTGCAAGTCGTCAGGGAGTACAAACTAGGTATTTGGAAAAGGTGGTGATACCTGTTAAATCAGATAGATCAGCAGCCACAGAAAACACAGGCCCAACTGTACCACACTTTACCCCTACTCCAGTGGCCAAACCCCTATTAGAACTACTGGGAGCCCAGCGTCAGGTACTGTCTATGATATCAATTCAAAATTTGAACTCCTAAATTTCTGCTTGTGCCTTACCTTCTCTCTTGTATGAAAACTAATTTCAGATGAATCTCCTTGCTCAAAGGATCATACGATCTCAAAACAATAATGGGCTCTGCATTGCTCTTGTCAGTACCTCTCTCCCTTTTGCCTTGTAACATTGTACTTAATTAATTGCTATTTGATTATGTATCATCAGTCTGCACCTGAGCTTCATTACCCTCTGTTTCTTCCTATATTATTTGATCTATATTTACTCTTTGCAAAATGTAGAATAATGGCAACGCTTATAAAGAATTTTCTTTGGGGAATTTATTGAATTATCCTTCCATCAACATGGAGAAGGGCTTAGTCCAGCCCGTGTTAACATGTAATGTAAGTTCATCCTTCTCAAGCCTTCAAACTTTGTTCTAGTATAGATTTGGATAGGCATCATTTCCTCCATTGTTGTTTGCTTTGTTGTTTACATCTGATTGGATGTTTGCATCAACTACCAGTTTCAAACTGTAGTTGTAAAAACATGTTCCTTATGCAGAACAGATCCATTTATTTGCTTATATAATTGTGAAACCTGTTACATGTCTCCTTGTTTCTCTTTCAGACTCGTATCTCTTATGCCAGGCAGAACTTTAGGGAAGATAGTGAGCCAAACCATCTTGAGGACAGCGAGATGACCCCAACGTCCTGTCTTGATGAAGACAGTGAGTTGAAGCTACTCACCAGCAGGTGTGAGACAACCTCTGTGCAGTCGCTGCCTCAATCAGTTCGACTTCTTCAGTCTCAACTTAAAGCGGAAAGGCTTGCTTCAGCTCAGCTCCGACTTGAAGTCAAAGATGCAATGAAGATGTCAGAGGACTTCCGTGCGCACCATCATGCCTTAAATCTAGTGTTGAGGCATCTATCTTGACACAACTAAGGTCTACTCAGCTTCTTCAGCTCTTTGGGGGGGGGGGCCGACCTGGCCAAGCCTAGTGCCTTCTGAAGTGCTCTCAGTTTTGTATATTCTTTTGTCGACGTGTTTATTTGCACTGGTGGCGAACTTTGATGCCCAGTGGATGTAATATGTGTGATAGCCGTGATAGCCTAGCGTAAGTTGCTTGCTTATTTATTTCCTTGTTGTCTTGTTTATTTGTTTGCTTCTAGTCATTGCAGTTCTTTTTTCGCGGTTTGCTAGTGGCTGCAATAACCTATTTTTTAAAACTAGGCCACAATAACCATGGGCTAATATTTACTATAGTGACACTGGGCCTCCTACGGGCCATAGAAATAGTGGGCCTTCTACGGGCCGTAGAAACAATGGGCCTACTACGGGTCGTATCATCAATGGGCCTTATATGGGCAGTATGATCGATGGCCAAACATGGGCCAATAACAGGCCGCATTATGGTCGTAAACGGGCTAGAGTTGGAATCGTCCGTTCATGGGCCGACCATAACGGGCCATCGTTAATAGGCCGTATTTGATGACGCTATGAAAACGTCCCAACATATTAACGGACCACAAACGGGCCGACTATAACCACGGGCTGAATTTGGCCCACAAACAGAAAATGACAGTAACGGGTCGTAAGTAAACGAATGCTGGAAATGAGCCCAAGAATAAATGGGCTCTGAGAAGGCCGAAAGATAACATGGGCTGGAAACGGCCCAATGGAATATCGGGCCGTTATTGGGTATAAAGTGATACACTGTTCATTATGGGCCAGTTTCACCACGGGCCGTTAATGGGTGTAAAGTGATACACTGTTCATTATGGGCCAGTTTCACCACTGGCCGTTAATAGGCCAAGAGTTACATAGGGCCTCATATGGGCCGAAAGACGTCATGGGCCATACATGGGCCAGAAGTGAAAACGGGCTGGAATCATATTGGGTGGCCCAGATGACGCTACTGGGCCTAATTCGAATAGGGCATGACGGGCCTTGGGTTAGCGGGCTGTAAATGGGCTATATGCGAACAAGCCGTTAACAGGCTTTACATGGGCCGGCCCGCCACCTTTTGACCAAGTCAAACGGGCCGGCCTTTTTATAGGAATGGGCCTCTGTTGGGCCGTGCCACATGTCGACGTATCATAGGCGCCTATCTGACCCACTAACGAGCTGACACGTGTTTCGTCCGGCCAATAAGAATTTTACACGTGAAAATTTCCCATTTGTCGGGGCTGTTAACGGGTTATCGGATCCAAAACCCGACCCGATAGCTTAACGGCGTTCCATTACGGTGGATGCCACATGTCGGTCACCCTTGACGAAAGCACTTCTGTGACGCGCGATTTATTGTCATGGAAGTGGACACTTCCGTGATGATAATTTTGGTAATGTCATGGAACACTTCTACGACAGCACAGGTATGACTATCTTGATTCTGTCATAAATTTGTCATGGATGTACATGCATGACAAAAAACGCAACCTACTGTGACAAACACGTATCATCACGGAAGTGTATTTTTTTGTAGTGGTTGTAATGATATCCACCTTGCTATGCGCTCGAAATGAGGTTGTGCCCCAATCATGAGTTCATCACGTGATTGGGATAGAATCACATCTTGGGCGCTACAAATCTCCACAACCGAATTAAAGGCTCCGAACACCACCATGAAGCTTCACCACAATGGATTATGGCTCTGAGGTGACCTCAACCGTCGAGGGTGCTCAAACACCCAAGAGTAACAACATCCGCAAGGGATTAGTGGGAGGAACCAAGTTTATCTTGGTGGAAGTGTAGATCAGGGCCCTCTCAACCAAACCCTACAAAATCAACAAGTTTTGTTGGCTAGGGAGAGAGATTGGGTGAAAATGGAGCTTTGAGCAACAATGAAGTTTGGGGGAGGAAGAGGTAAGTATTCTTGGGGAAGAAGACCCCCTATTTATAGTGGGAAGAAATCCAACCGTTCTCTTGCTCACAACCCACATATAAGCGGTGATACCTCTCCGGAGTGCAATACTACCGCTCCGGCGGTAGTGCTCGGAGAGCAGTGTGATGGCACTTAGCCACGAGGCACTAGCACCACCGGAGCGGTACTACCCCTCGCCCCAGCGATACTACCGTTGGGGTTTCAAATTAGGATCCCACAGAGGAGGGCAAGAACAAGAATGGTGGCAGTACCACAGCAGCGCTACTACCACTGAAGAGAGCTATACCATGGCTTACAAGCCGTAGTGCTCCGCGCCCAGTACCGCCCTACCACTGTTGAGAGTGCGACGAGTCTGGAAGGAAGAGGAAGTGGAGTGGTAGTGGGCGGGCGGTACTACCGCTCGTGCTACCATCCCATTGTCGTGCAACCCGAGACAAAAAAAGAGTCCCCAGAAGCAGCGATACTATACACGGCGCTAGACCGCGGTACTGCCGCTCACAAGTGGTACCACCGCTTAGGGCCTTCGGGACCTATGCATAGAAAATAGAGGAGAAACTCCATCATCACGGGAAAGGAACGAGGGTGCAAATGAAAAAGTGTATGTGTTGATTCCACCCAAACCTTTCCGAAGTGGACCCCCTCTTAATAGTACGGTTCTCCTACGACTCAAGTCCATCGAAAAAGAAACGTGGGAAAATAACCATCTTCACTTTTAAAGGCTCCGAGGGGCTCTAATCGTCTTGTGACATATTATAGATTATCTGAAATGCTTAATGCACATGATTAGTTCGCAAATGCATTATCATCAATCACCAAAACCACTAAGGGGGAAATATGCCCTAACAATCTCCCCCTCGTTGGTGGATTGATGACAACGTGGGATTTGTACAAAAGATATACGGAGATAGTAAGCATCCCAACAACTATAAAATACAGACGCCCCCTAGGTGTGTGCACTAATTAGGTATGATTTTGGAATGCAAAGCACACACACTAGGATCAACACTACCCCTATATTTTATAGACCGACAACACTTGCGTCAAAATAATATGAGAGATAAGTATGGATGCAAGGTATATCATGTGAGCATAAAGTTAGGGCACAAGATAATCATAAACTCACACAATAGCAAAGTACTTAGACATACATAGATAATTAGAAGGGTAGCATATGTCTCACACCATATGACTCGACCTCTAGATCTTGCAAACACAAAACACAAAGCAAAGCAAACGATAAAAGAGTTCACGAGCAAAGAAAGCAAGCAAGCAAATAAGACACACCAGTGATTCGAAAAATCCCTAAACTCTCTCCCCCTTTGGCATCGAGACACCAAAAGGGCAAAGAACACTACAATGGTCCAGGGTGGTAGCAGCACATGAGATCATTTTCACCACTCCTTGTGCTTGTTGGACTCCTCTTCTGCAGTAGTTGGCTGGTCGACCTCTGAGTCCGTCCACTGACAATGGTTGGACGTCCACTCCTCCTCTGACGTGATCTTGAAAATAAGACCGTACTTGAAAATAAGATGAATTGCAATTGTTTAGTGACTGAAAGGATAGTTTGTTAGTTTCAAGAAACTTTATGGTCTGTACTCTAACATGTGAATAGCTTGTTACTTGATCATGAGAAGTCTTACGAGACGAGCTAATTTTCATGATATATAATGATTCTAGAAAAAGTGTTTCAGACTATCATTGATCAAATTTATGCACTATGCTAGCATCACACTTCATAAATTATTTCTTTTATCATTTACCTACTCGAGGACGAGCAGGAATTAAGCTTGGGGATGCTGATACATCTCTGACATATCTATAATTTATGAAGTATCCATGCCATGTTTACAACAATTTTATATGGTTTTGGTATGATTTGATTAGAACTAACCCGGACTGACGCTCCTTTCAGCACAACTACCGTGGTGTCGTTTTTTTGTGCAGAAATAAAAGTTCTCGGAATGGGCTGAAAATTTACGGTGATTTTTTATGGACCAAAAGAGAACCCTGAAGCACAAGAGTTGGACCATAAGCTTCACGAGGAAGCGGCAAGGGTGGAGGGCGCACCCAGGGCGCGCCCCCTGGCTTGCTACTACCTCGTGGACCCCCTTAACGTGAGACCGACGCCAAAAATTTCTATAAATACCAAAACCACCAGAAAGAAACCTAGACCAGAAGTTCCACCGCCGCAAGCCTATGTAGCCACGAAAAACCAATCTAGGCCCTCTCTGGCACCCTGCGGAGGGGGCCACCATCACCATGGAGGTCAAGGACCAGAGGGAGAACTTCTCACCATCTAGGGGGGAGACCATGCGAAGGAAATATGCCCTAGAGGCAATAATAAAGTTATTATTTATTTCCTTATATCATGATAAATGTTTATTATTCATGCTAGAATTGTTTTAACCGGAAACTTAGTACATGTGTGAATACATAGACAAACAGAGTGTCACTAGTTTGCCTCTACTTGACTAGCTCATTGAATCAATGATGGTTATGTTTCCTAACCATAGACATGAGTTGTCATTTGATTAACGGGATCACATCATTAGAGAATGATGTGATTGACTTGACCCATCCGTTAGCTTAGCACGATGATTGTTTAGTTTGTTGCTATTGCTTTCTCCATAACTTATACATGTTCCTATGACTATGACATCATGCAACTCCCAAATACCGGAGGAACACTTTGTGTGCTACCAAATGTCACAACGTAACTGTGTGATTATAAAGGTGCTCTACAGGTGTCTCCAATGGTGTTTGTTGAGTTGGCATAGACCGAGATTAGAATTTGTCACTCTGAGTATCGGAGAGGTATCTCTAGGACCTCTCGGTAATGCACATCACTATAAGCCTTGCAAGCATTATGACTAATGAGTTAGTTGCGGGATGATGCATTACGGAACGAGTAAAGAGACTTTCCGGTAACGAGATTGAACTAGGTATTGAGATACCGACGATCAAAACTCGGAGAAGTAACATACCGATGATAAAGGGAACAACGTATGTTGTTATGCGGTTTGACCGATAAAGATCTTCGTAGAATATGTAGGAACCAATATGAGCATCCAGGTTCCGCTATTGGTTATTGACCGGAAGTGAGTCTCGGTCATGTCTACATAGTTCTCGAACCCGTAGGGTCCGCACGCTTAACGTTCGGTGGTGATCGGTATTATGAGTTTATGTGTTTTGATGAACCAAAGGTTGTTCGGAGTCCCATGTAACACCCTCGATGCGACTATAGCTCCCACGTGTCGAGGCACGACTTAGAGACATAATCGCATTGAAGGCATATGTCGCAAGTTAGGCAATCTTCACAACATCCCATGTAATATAATAATAAAAGGGGAGATAACATAGTTGGCTTACACTCGCCACGTCAATCAAGTACATAAATAACATTACATCAACCAAACACTCATGGCCCGACTACGGCGCCAAAATAAAAGAGAACCCAACAAGCGACACGGTCCCTATCACCCCCAACTGGGCACCACTACTGATCATCGGGAAAGGAAACATAGTAACGCTGAGAGTCTTCGTCGAGCTCCCACTTGAGCTCATACGCGTCACCTGGAGCGGAATCATCAGGCCCTGCATCTGGTGTAATAGTAATCTGTGAGCCACAGGGACTCAGCAATCTCGCACCCTCGCGATCAAGACTATTTAAGCTTATAGGTAAGGCAAGGTAAAATATGAGTGGAGCTGCAGCAAGCGACTAGCAAGTATGGTGGCTAACTTATTCGCAAAAGAGAGCGAGAATAGGAGGCAAAGCACGAGTGAGAAACTAGAGAGCAACCTGCGCAAACATTACTCCAACACCGTGTTCACTTCCCGGACTCCGCCGGAAAGAGACCATCACGGTAACACACTCAGTTGATTCATTTTAATTAATTAAGGTTCAAGTTATCTACAACCGGACATTAACAAATCCCCATCTGCCCATAACCGCGGGCACGGCTTTCGAAAGTTCAAATCCCTGCAGGGGAGTCCCAACTTAGCCCATGACAAGCTCTCACGGTCAATGAAGGAATAGACCTCCTCCCAAGACGTTCCGATCAGACTCGGTATCTCGGTAATTCAAGACACTTCGATAGGTTAAAACAAGACCAGCAACACCGCCTGAATGTGCCGACAAATCCCGATAGGAGCTGCACATATCGCTTTCTCAGGGCACACTCAGATTGTCCTAGGTACGGGTAGGCCAGCCCAGAGTTCCCCTGGTGGCCACCGGTAGCTGACAGGTGGACCAACACTCAGAGGAGCACTGGCCCGGAGGGGTTAAAATAAGATGACCCTTGAGTCTGCAGAACCCAAGGGAAAGAAAAGGCTAGGTGGCAAATGGTAAAACCAATGTTGGGCATTGCTGGAAAAGCTTTAATCAAGGTGAACTATCAAGGGGTTCCCATTATAACCCAACCACGTAAGGAACGCAAAATCCGAGAACATAACACCGATATGACGGAAACTAGGGCGGCAAGAGTGGAACAAAACACTATGCGAGAGGCCGAGCCTTCCAACCTTTACCAAGTATATAGATGAATTAAGATAACAAGACAAAGTAATGATATCCCAACAAGTAAATAAATGTCCCAACAAGGAACGGCCTCCAATCTTCACCTGCAGCTAGCAACGCTATAAGAGGGGTTGAGCAAAAGCGGTAACATAGCCAATCAACGGTTTGCTAGGACAAGGTGGGTTAGAGGTTTGACATGGAAATTTGGGAGGCTTGCAAGCAAGTGGTAGGCATCGTAGCAATGGCATAGCAAAAAAGCGAGAAAACTAGCATAGCAAAGATAGTAGTGATTTCGAGGGTATGATCATCTTGCCTGCACAGTTGTCAGAGTTGACTGGATCCTCAAAATCAAACTCAACGGGCTCCTCGTTAGCGAACTCGTCTCTCGGCTCTACCCAAACAAGACAAACAAGCAACAAGGATACAATCAACCACGTGCAAACTCAAACAACACAATGCAAAGATGATATGCTATGCGGGATGCGATGCGGGATGCAAAATGCAAGATATGACAGGAAATGCATGAACCTGGCCTCAACTTGGAAAACCAAGTGTGCCACTAGAAAGATGAGATGAAATCGCTTGAAAACGATATAAAGAACGCCGGAATCGGAGTTACGGTTTGGAAATGGCAAGCGATTCAAAAATGACACCGGTTTGCGATTTACAGCAAGTAGGCATCTAAATGCAACAAAATGAACATGCTACAGCACCCAAACATGACAACAAAATACATGGCAGGGATGCACACGAGATTCTTAACAAAAGTCTAGCACTGAGCTACGGCCAATTCATCCATTAACAGGTTCAAACAAGCATGGCAAAAATGCATATGGAAAACAGATCTCAGACTTAGTGAAATTAACACTTGTCTGGAATTTCAGATCAGGTAGCCCTCTTCGGAGGAACAAAACTACATGCTACAGGATCTGATCATGGCAAAGTAAAGCATGGCATGGAGCTACTCAAAGAGCTTAACAAAAGTCCCTTAGTGACCTTGAGCCAAAAAGGACCTGAAAATACAATTGCAAGCATGTGAACATAGAAAAAACACAATCAGTTTTCATACTTAGTGAAAACTGGAGCAAGCTGAAATATAACTCAAGTAGGCATGTTTATGAGCTCGATGCACTCACTACGGTGCAAGTCATGGCAAGGCAAGCATACACCCATCAAGAAGGCACAAAATGCAAGCTAGACATGGCAAGAACAATAGCATAGCATGCACGGATCAACTACAACATCATCGGCAAGATTGCAAACAAGTTGACAATCTGCCCAGATTCACAAAGTAGCAAAAGTAGAGCTCGATTGACTCAAGCTAGGGTGCTCCATAATTTCAAACAAAGACATGGATGGATAGATCACTACAATATTAACAAAAATCCCTTACTGATCATCCTCCCAAGAGGCACGGATCACTAGGAAACAACAAGAACATAAGGCATCATGAGATAAACAGCTCCAGGACTTGGTGAAATTACTAAGTCCCTGAAAACAGAATTAGCAAGTGCACCACTTTGCAAGATTGCACAAGTCACCACACACATCAACAAAATACATGGGTTGCACCTCTGGAAAGATGACAAAACCCTTAACAAAACATATGTAGAGCACCATGGCATATTATGCACATATTAATCATGGCAAAAATGACAAAAACCTAAATGGAGTAGCAGATCTGACAATTAACTCAAGTAGCCCTCTTCTAACAGCATTCCGAGCATCAAGATGAACTCAAATGAAAATGATGCAATGGAATGCAATGATGTACTCTCTGAGATGAACATTTTGATATGCTATATGCATGAATCAGAGCTACGGATTCAAAGTTACGGAGCCGCGAACATGAGCACTTGGACTGGAATTCTGGGACTTGGGAAAAAAACCTCCGGGTTAGGGTTCACTGTTCACCGGATCCGGATCTGGATCGCGGCACGTGGCCCGAGGATGGCCGGGGAAGACCTCGCCGGAGACGGGGCATCGGCGGCCGGAGTCGGACGGGGCGAAGTCGGCGGCGGGGAGGCGCGGCGAGCGGCGTTGCGGAGGCGGCCGGAGGCGGCGGCGC
>NC_057800.1:414424893-414434381 GCF_018294505.1 Triticum aestivum
GGCGGCGACTGGGCCCGTGGGGGCCCGCTACGGGCCTCGGCGGGCCGGGCGGCGGGGAGGCGCGGCGATGCGGTCCCGCGGCCACGTGGCGGCGCGTGATAGGGCGCGGGCGGCGGCGGCGGTTTTGTCCGGCCCGGACGGACAATGTCCGGTGCGGCGTGGTGGATTTCTAGGGTTTTCGGGGGAGAAGAAGATCCGGATTCGGAGGGTTCTTTAAATAGGCATAGAGGGAGCTAGGAGAGTCCAAATAAGGTGCGGTTTTCGGCCACGCGATCGTGATCGAACGCTCTAGATGATGGAGCAGAGTTAGGTGGGTTTTGGGCCAAATTGGACGGGTGTTGGGCTGCAACACACACGAGGCCTTTTCGGTCCCTCGGTTAACCGTTGGAGTATCAAACGAAGTCCAAATGATACGAAACTTGACAGGCGGTCTACCGGTAGTAAACCAAGGCCGCTTGGCAAATCTCGATCCAATCCGGAAATGTTTAATCCTCACACACGAAAGAAAGCTAGAAATGACCACCGGAGGAGAACGAAGCGCCGGAATGCAAAACGGACAACGGGGAAAATGCTCGAATGCATGAGACGAACACGTATGCAAATGCAATGCACATGATGACATGATATGAGATGCATGACAAAGATAACAACACACGAAGACAAAGACCCGAACCCGAGGAAATAAAATAACTTAACGCCGGAAACGGAAAGAGTTGGAGTACAAATAGGGAAAGTTACATCCGGGGTGTTACAACACTCCACCACTATGAAAGGATCTCGTCCCAAGATCTAGGACAGAAAGAACGCCGGATACTCAGAACGGAGGTGATCCTCGCGTTCCCAGGTAGCTTCACGGTCGGAATGGTGTGACCACTTGACTTTGAGAAATTTGATTGACTTGTTGTGAGTCTTGCGTTCAGTCTCTTCAAGAATAGCAACTGGGTGCTCACGATAAGAGAGATCTTCTTGGAGCTCAATGTCCTCGAAGTTGATAGTGTGGTCAGGAGTCTTGAAGCACTTTCGGAGCTGAGAGACATGGAACACGTCATGAACATTTGCAAAGTTTGAAGGAAGCTCGAGTTGATAGGCGAGGTCGCCTCTCTTGCTGACAATCTTGAAAGGTCCCGCGTATCTAGGGGCAAGCTTCCCTTTGATACCGAAGCGACGAGTACCTTTCATAGGAGAGACACGGAGGTAAACATGATCTCCGATCTCGAAGGCAAAATCATGGTGCTTACTATCATAGTAGCTCTTCTGGCAGGATTGGGCTGCTTTGAGGTTATCACGAATGACTTTGCACATTTCTTCTGCCTCTGTGATTAAGTCATTACCCAAAAGCTGACGTTCACCAGTTTCAGACCAGTTGAGAGGGGTACGGCACTTCCTGCCATACAGAATTTCAAAAGGGGCCTTGCCCGAACTTGCTTGAAAACTGTTGTTGTAGGAGAATTCAGCATAAGGAAGACAATCCTCCCACTTCATGCCGAAGGAGATCACACAAGCCCTGAGCATATCTTCAAGAATCTGGTTGACACGCTCGACTTGGTCGCTAGTTTGAGGATGGAAAGCTGTGCTGAAGCGGATGTTCGTGCCCATGGCCTTCTGAAAAGAATCCGAAAACTTCGAGGTAAAGATGCTGCCACGGTCTGAAGAGATCGCTTGTGGAATACCATGTAGAGAAACAATACGAGAGGCATAGAGTTCCGCCAATTGAGCTGCAGTGATCGACTCTTTGATAGGCAGAAAGTGAGCCACTTTGGTGAGTTTGTCGATGACAACAAATATAGCATCATTGCCACGCTTGGACATTGGAAACCCAGTTACGAAGTCCATTTCAATGTGGTCAAACTTCCATTCTGGAATGGCAAGAGGTTGGAGGAGCCCAGCTGGCCTTTGGTGTTCTGTCTTCACTCTTCTGCAGACATCACATTCATTCACGAATTGAGCGATCTCGCGCTTCATTCGAGTCCACCAATAAGCTTGCTTGAGGTCCTGATACATCTTCGTGCTCCCAGGGTGGATGGAGAGGAGAGAATTATGAGCCTCGTTCATGATCACTTTACGAAGGTCACCTTTGGGTACCACAATACGATCCTCGAAGAAAAGAGTGTCCTTGTCATCAAGGCGGTAGCACTTGTACTTGGACTGACTCTTGGCAATCCCAAACTTCACCTTTTTCACCATAGCATCAAGAAGCTGGGCTTGGCGAATCTGGTCTTCTAAGGTAGGAGAGACTTGAAGGTTGGCAAGGAAACCTTGAGGAACAACTTGCAGATTAAGTTTGCGGAAAGCTTCACAAAGCTCGGGTTGATAAGGCTTGAGAATCAGACTGTTGCAGTAAGCTTTCCTGCTCAATGCGTCAGCAATCACATTGGCCTTGCCTGGAGTATACTCAATACTCGGATTATACTCTTGAATCATTTCGACCCATCGAGTTTGCCTGAGGTTGAGATTAGGCTGAGTGAAGATGTACTTGAGACTCTTGTGATCAGTGAAAATGTCCACTTTTCTTCCCAATAGAAGATGTCTCCAAGTCAAAAGAGCATGCATAACTGCCACCAACTCGAGATCATGAGTGGGGTAGTTCTTCTCATTAGGCTTCAACTGGCGAGATGTATAAGCCACAACTTTCTTCTCTTGCATCAATACTGTGCCAAGACCTTGGAGAGAGGCATCACAAAAGACCTCATACGGTTTGGATTCATCAGGCGGAGTCAGAACTGGAGCAGTGATCAATTTCTCTTTCAAAGTGTTGAAAGCAATATCACACTCCGGAGACCAAACGTACTTGATGTGCTTCTGAAGAAGATTTGAGAGAGGCTTCGCAATCTTAGAAAAGTTTTCAACGAATCTTCGGCAATAGCTTGCGAGACCGAGGAAGCTACGGAGTTGCTTCATGTTCTGAGGAGGTTCCCAATTCACAATTGCAGACACCTTCTCAGGATTCACGGCAATGCCCTTGGCAGAGATGATATGACCAAGATAAAGAACCTCATCGAGCCAAAATTCACACATG
Organism: Triticum aestivum; assembly: GCF_018294505.1. Classification (NCBI taxonomy): domain Eukaryota; kingdom Viridiplantae; phylum Streptophyta; class Magnoliopsida; order Poales; family Poaceae; genus Triticum; species Triticum aestivum. Next base: position 414,427,910 of record NC_057800.1, read on the forward strand.
GAGAACTTGGCGTAGAACTGATGTTCTCTGAGCTTATCAAGAACGAAATGCAAGTGCTTGGCATGATCTTCCTTGTTCTTCGAGAAAACCAGAATGTCGTCAAGATAGACCAAAACGAAGTCATTAGTGTAGGCGTTGAAGATGAAGTTCATCATGCGAGAGAACGTCGGAAGAGCGTTGACGAGGCCAAAAGACATGACAGTGTATTCATATGAACCAAAGCTTGTCCTGAAAGTCGTCTTGGGAATATCTTGCTCACGGATTCGAATCTGATGATGACCCATACGGAGATCAAGCTTGGAGAATACTCGAGCACCTTTGAGTTGTTCGAATAGCTCATTGATGTTGGGAAGTGGGTATTTGTTCTTGATGGTCTTCTTGTTCACTGGACGGTAATCAACACAAAGTCGGTCCGTTCCATCCTTCTTCTTCACAAAAAGAACACCACAACCCCATGGAGAAGAACTAGGCCGGATAAGACCCATTTTCTCTTGAATATTGAGTTGCTTCTTCAGCTCATTCAACTCTTCAGGTCCGAGCTTGTAAGGACGTTTGCACACAGGTTCCGTGCCGGGCTCAAGATCAATAATGAATTCAACTGGCCGGTGCGGAGGCATTCCTGGAAGCTCTTCTGGAAAGACATCTTGATATTCGCAAACAACTGGAATTTGAGAGATAGCATCCAATTCACCCTTCTCATTGAGAGAAAACATACGGATGGTATCATCCCGAGCGGCAAAGACAATTACATCCTCAGACGAATGAGTCAATTGAATCTGCCTGGCTGCACAATGAAGCTGAGCCTTGTGCTTAGAAAGCCAATCCATCCCGAGAATAAGATCAATATCCGAGTCACCAAGAACCGTTGGGGAAGCTAGAAACTTGTAGTCACCCAAAGTGATAGTAACATCCGGAACGATGGAGTTAGCCTGCGTGCGCTTAGCGGGAGAGACAACTACTAAAGGACTAGGCAAAACTTGCGAAACCAAATCATGCCTATTTGTAAACGGTCTCGAGATGAAGCAATGCGATGCACCAGTGTCAAAAAAAACTCTTGCAGGAATATCATTAATAGGAAGGTTACCCATGATGACATCTGAAGAATCCTCTGCCTGAGCTGCATTCATCAAATTGACCTTGGCATGCTTGGGGTTATGCTTGACCATAGCTGTACTTGCCGATCTGACAGGAGGAGGAGGAGGAAGACGCCTCTGGTTGAAACACTTGTTGGCATAGTGACCCTTCTGTTGGCACTTGTTGCACGTGACCTATGAAAGCGGACGGTGATACGGAGCACTCGGTCTTGGAGCTTGAGACGAAGTCTTGTTCTGAAAGCCAGGGTTGGGTGGGTGGGAAGAACCACTGCCACCTTTACTCTTCTACTGATACGGCTGACGAAACGGAGGAGGAGGAAGCCAATACTTCTGCTGCTTGGCCACTTGAGTAGAGGAAGAAGGAGTAACATCTCTGGCTCGCTTCTTGGAAGCATCACACTTCAACTGAGCAGCCTCTTGCTTCAATGCCATCTTGTAGAACTCATCATATCTCAAGGGCTCGAAGAGAACAAGAGCTAGCTGAATTTCTTCTCTGAGACCACCCCTGAACTGATATATCATGCTCTTCTCATCAGGGATGTCCTGCTTAGCAAAGCGGGTGAGCTTCTGAAACAACTTGTTGTAGTCATAGACAGACAAAGAGCCTTGCTTCAGATTGCGGAATTCCTCATGCTTGCTTTCAACCACGCTCTGGGGAATATGATGAGCTCGGAAATCTCGATGGAAATCATCCCAAGTGATAACACGTCCACCTCTGGAGTCCTTGTATTGCTGGAACCATTCTGCAGCCTGATCTTTGAGTTGGAAGGAAGCGAACTTAACAAAGTCCTCAGGCCTGACATTACTGCACTCGAAATGCTTACACAGATCCACAAGCCAATCGTCAGCATCGGTTGCCTCAACACAATTGCTGAAAGTCTTTGGCCCGTTAGCAAGGAACTGGTTGAGTGTAGCAAAGTGATTCTGATTGCTGCCTTGATTCCCATGGTTGCCTTGATTGCTCTCTTGAAGAATTTGCATGATCAACTATGTGTTTGCATTGGTTGCGGCCATCACAGCTTGCCATGCCTCCGGAGGAGGTGGAGGTGGTGGCGGATCAGGATTCGGAGTCGTGCGCGTTGGAGGAGCCATCCTGAAGAGGTTGACCACCATTAGCACATTGATAGACAAATATTGAAGTTGAATCCAACGGAATGAAAAATTGCAACATATAGTCTTCACATCCGAACAAAATGAACGAATGCATTCCTCTTGAAATGGTCACATATCCATGAATTGAGAAGCCACGTAGAATTAAGGTAGAGAAATAAATAAACAAGGTACGGAACAAGAACGAATAATCGGTAAGAAATCCAAATCTCAAACCAATATCCGTGGAAGAAGAACTAGAGCTACTAGAATTCCCACCTATGAAACTTCCGAACCTTTCCGGTTATGCAATCAGGTGTTGGGGATACAGGGGAAGCATAATATCTCACCCAAACTAGCAAATCCTACATCCAGCTGTATCCATCCTTCAACACATAACCAAGAAACCTTCGGAAACCATCTACCTCAACCTTCGAAAAGCATCCGTTATACAAGTTATGGCGATACTCCCGAACTCCCGCCCCAGTACTGGGTGGCGTCGAGGTTATCTCACCAACGAACTGCATAAAAGAGATTTTTGATGTCGGCGTACTAGACTCAGGTATTCCAGAACTGCAACGATAAAATTATGATGACAACACCTCAGAGCTCAACTCCCCGGGACACTTCCACTAAACCCCTGACAGGAGGCACCAAGACAATGTTCTCATCATAAAACCATTGGAATGATTCCAAGATACCCGCGTGATCCTAAAAAAATTTTAGTGAAATTTGAGAAGAGAAGAGTCAAAACTCTACGTCAGGATGCCTTACCAGAGCGATGAGGAGACTGGGAAGTAAAAAAGAATTCCTAAACTCTCCGATATATAATTCCTAAATGACTCAAAACATTTTTCTAGACACAACTCGGCCGCTAAAAACGATCAAGCAATGGGGCTCCTAAGGTCGGGGAAGGCTCTGATACCAACTTGTAACACCCTCGATGCGACTATATCTCCCACGTGTCGTGGCACGACTTAGAGGCATAACCGCATTGAAGGCATATGTCGCAAGTTAGGCAATCTTCACAACATCTCGTGTAATATAATAATGAAAGGGGAGATAACATAGTTGGCTTACACTCGCCACGTCAATCAAGTACATAAATAACATTACATCAACCAAACACTCATGGCCCGACTACGGTGTCAAAATAAAAGAGAACCCAACATGCGACAACGGTCCCAATCACCCCCAACTGGGCACCACTACTGATCATCGGGAAAGGGAACATAGTAACATTGAGAGTCTTCGTAGAACTCCCACTTGAGCTCATACGCGTCTCCTGGAGCGGAAACATCAGGCCCTGCATCTGGTGTAATAGTAATCTGTGAGCCACAGGGACTCAGCAATCTCGCACCCTCGCGATCAAGACTATTTAAGCTTGTAGGTAAGGCAAGGTAAATATGAGTGGAGCTGCAGCAAGCGACTAGCAAATAGGGTGGCTAACTTATACACAAAAGAGAGCGAGAAGAGGAGGCAAAGCACGAGCGAGAAACTAGAGAGCAACCTGCGCAAACATTACTCCAACACCGTGTCCACTTCCCGGACTCCACCGAGAAGAGGCCATCACGGTAACACACTCAGTTGATTCATTTTAATTAATTAAGGTTCAAGTTATCTACAACCGGACATTAACAAATTCCCATCTGCCCATAACCGCGGGCACGGCTTTCGAAAGTTCAAATCCCTGCACGGGAGTCCCAACTTAGCCCATGACAAGCTCTCACGGTCAATGACGGAATAGACCTCCTCCCAAGACGTTCCGATCAGACTCGGTATCTCGGTAATTCAAGACACTTCGACAGGTTAAAACAAGACCAGCAACCCCCCCGAATGTGCCGACAAATCTCGATAGGAGCTGCACATATCTCTTTCTCAGGGCACACTTAGATTGTCTTAGGTACGGGTAGGCCAGCCCAGAGTTGCCCCTGGTGGCCACCGGCAGCTGACAGGTGGACCAACACTCAGAGGAGCACTAGCTCGGGGGGGTTAAAATAATGATGACCCTTGAGTCTGCAGAACCCAAGGGAAAGAAAGGGCTAGGTGCCAAATGGTAAAACCAAGGTTGGGCATTGCTGGAAAAGCTTTAATCAAGTCGAACTATCAAGGGGTTCCCATTATAACCCAACCGCGTAAGGAACGCAAAATCCGGGAACATAACACCGATATGACGGAAACTAGGGCGGCAAGAGTGGAACAAAACACTAGGCGAGAGGCCGAGCCTTCCACCCTTTACCAAGTATATAGATGCATTAAGATAACAAGATAAAGTAATGATATCCCAACAAGTAAATAAATGTCCCAACAAGGAACGGCCTCCAATCTTCACCTACAGCTAGCAACGCTATAAGAGGGGCTGAGCAAAAGCGGTAACATAGCCAATCAATGGTTTGCTAGGACAAGGTGGGTTAGAGGTTTGACATGGCAATTTGGGAGGTTTGCAAGCAAGTGGTAGGCATCGTAGCAATGGCATAGCAAAAGAGCGAGCAAACTAGCATAGTAAAGATAGTAGTGATTTCGAGGGTATGATCATCTTGCATGCACAGTTGTCAGAGTTGACTGGATCCTCAAAAGCAAACTCAACGGGCTCCTCGTTAGAGAACTCGTCTCCCGGCTCTACCCAAACAAGACAAACAAGCAACAAGGATACAATCAACCACGTGCAAACTCAAACAACACAATGCAAAGATGATATGCTATGCGGGATGCGATGCGGGATGCAAAATGCAAGATATGACAGGAAATGCATGAACCTGGCCTCAACTTGGAAAACCAAGTGTGCCACTTGAAAGATGAGATGAAATCTCTTGAAAACGATATAAAGAACGCCGGAATCGGTGTTACGGTTTGGAAATGGCAAGCGATTCAAAAATGACACCGGTCTACGATTTACAGCAAGTAGGCATCTAAATGCAACGAAATGAACATGCTATAGCACCCAAACATGACAACAAAATACATGGCAGGGATGCACACAAGATGCTTAACAAAAGTCTAGCACTGAGCTACGGCCAATTCATCCATTAACAAGTTCAAACAAGCATGGCAAAAATGCATATGGCAAACAGATCTCAGACTTGGTGAAATTAACACTTGTCTGGAATTTCAGATCAGGTAGCCCTCTTCGGAGCAACAAAACTACATGCTATAGGATCTGATCATGGCAAAGTAAAGCATGGAATGGAGCTACTCAAAGAGCTTAACAAAAGTCCCTTAGTGACCTTGAGCCAAAAAGGACCTGAAAATACAATTGCAAGCATGTGAACATAGCAAAAACACAATCAGTTTTCATGCTTAGTGAAAACTGGAGCAAGCTGAAATATAACTCAAGTAGGCATGTTTACAAGCTCGATGCACTCACTACGGTGCAAGTCATGGCAAGGCAAGCATACACCCATCAAGAAGGCACAAAAGGAAAGCTAGACATGGCAAGAACAATAGCATAGCATGTACGGATCAACTACAACATCATCGACAAGATTGCAAACAAGTTGACAATCTACCCAGATTCACAAAGTAGCAAAAGTATAGCTCGATTGACTCAAGCTAGGATGCTCCATAATTGCAAACAAAGACATGGATGGATAGAGCACTACAATATTAACAAAACTCCCTTACTGATCATCCTCCCAAGAGGCACAGATCACTAGGAAACAACAAGAACATAAGGCATCATCAGATAAACAACTCCAGGACTTAGTGAAATTACAAAGTCCCTGAAAACAGAATTAGCAAGTGCACCACTTTGCAAGCTTGCACAAGTCACCACACACATCAAAAAAATACATGGGTTGCACCTCTGGAAAGATGACAAAACCCTTAACAAAACATATGTAGAGCACCATGGCATATTATGCACATATTAATCATGGCAAAAATGACAAAAACCTAAATGGAGTAGCAGATCTGACAATTAACTCAAGTAGCCCTCTTCTAACAGCATTCCGAGCATCAAGATGAACTCAAATGAAAATGATGCAATGGAATGCAATGATGTACTCTCTGAGATGAACATTTTGATATGCTATATGCATGAATCAGAGCTACGGATTCAAAGTTACGGAGCCGCTAACATGAGCACTTGGACTGGAATTCTGGGACTTAGGAAAAAAACAACCTCCGGGTTAGGGTTCACTGTTCACCGGATCCGGATCTGGATCGTGGCACGCGGCCCGAGGATGGCCGGGGAATACATCACCGGAGACAGGGCGTCGGCGGCCGGAGTCGGACGGGGCGGAGTCGGCGGCGGGGAGGCGCGGCGAGCGGCGTTGCGGAGGCGGCCGGAG